>NC_057940.1:25028505-25041005 GCF_018555375.3 Anguilla rostrata
TTCTAAGGAATGGTGGGACAGGGGTCTGAGTGTTAGGCCAGCAGAAAGGGGTGTGGCAGAAGGAGGCACAGAGGATGCTGGGAGCTGCAGAGTGCCCAGACTCCAGAGAGTCGTTGCATCCAGTCTCAGGTTTAGGGGTCAGGTGACCTTCGGATATTGGAAACTGGGGACTTAGAGGCTACTGAAATGAGCTTTTTAGCTTTTATATGAGTTGTTCTATGGAACGCCCAGTTTATCAGTGTGTAGAGACTTCAGCATAACTGTCAGGAGTGGGGGGTAAAGGATTCATTTTGGACCTCTTTGGACTCAAATGGGATTCGTTTGATCCTGATGAAGACGCAGTGTGGGTGTTAACTTTGATCATGTTGTGGTGTATTTGAAAATGATTTGTTTTGATGCTGCTCACCCAGATGTACTTACTCTGTTGGCTGTACCTGTAGTGTTTAATCTATCCTGCACTTGTGTTACTGGTTGTGGATGTGCATTGCTGTATTAATATGAGGAACACAGTAGTGCTAAGAAATAGCAACGTAGCGACTTAATGGGAGTTTTGCTGTGCCAGCTAAATTCTGGCAGAAAAACAATAGCCCCTCTCTGGCGCGGGGGGTGTGGCCCCTTGCGGCCGGTCGGCTGCGTGTTTATCACTGGGCCGTTTTAGGGCGAGCCCTGGCGGGGTGCCCCCCCGCCCTCTCCCCGTGTCCCTCTCAGTGCAGGAGGTCCTGTCTCAGGAGCCCACTGCATTTCGGCCTCCCCGCTAACCCCTGCCTCTCCTCCTTCTCTTTTCATGCTGATGCTGCTCCTGCTGCTGCTGGGCCCCAAACACCCAGGTAAGGTCATCGTGTTCATCAATGCATTAATGCCAGTGTTGATTAGTACTGTCTGTCTGTCTGTCAATCAGTCAGGCAAGCAAACGACTAGTTCACTTTTTCAATCAATTAATCAACATTATTGACCTGAACTTTAGGTCAGGTGTCTCTGAAGGTGGAGGGGGCGGGATAAAATGGAATGGGGCTCTGGGGGGGGGCACGACCAAGTCTGAATATTTTCAGTTCATTGCCTGTTTGGTCCATTGCTGGACTCAGTTATTTTCTTTATATAAAATATTGGAAAATGATTCATGAATAGAATATATACATGTACATTTGCCAGTGTGGCTGATTTTGTTTTAGTTCAGTTGAGGAACTGGTTAAGCTTGATTCGCTTCTGAGAAACCATGGGAATTAGGGGGAAACCATGGGGATTCACTGATAATGAATCTTTATGGCCCATTTTTTGAAGCCGAATCAACCAATTCCGATTCCAATAGCTGACTTGAAAGTTTTTTTTTTTTAAGCAGCAGGTAACAAAGAAAATATAAGATTGTTTATTTGCACTGTAGTTTACCAATACATTCAGATACTACTACCACTATTACTACTATTGCTACTACTATTATTATTATTATTATTATTATTATTATTATTATTATCAACAGTATTACTGTTATGTTGTTTTAGGGCCCTAAAACAGCCCCGTGATTTTGGGGAAGATATAGTGGCAGCATTCCAATGCAGCCTGCGCATGGACTCTGCTCACATTCCTTACATCATAAAACCGGAATACAGGTCGGCCAAAACGAAAGCGAAAACCAGCCGGTTCCAATCCACGGGCAGTCGATGGGTGCACCCCTAATGGGGATGATCATCCTGGCAACCAGAGAGCCGTGGTGCGGGAATGTCCCGTTGACTGGGGATGAGAGATTTTGTGCTCTGCTCCTTCAATTTCAAGGATGCACCATGAAATTGAAGGTTTTTGCCGCGCTGTGAATGTTGTGTTCATAAATGAGCGTTTGCTAAGCGCTTCCTACCTCTTGTTATTATCTTTAGCGTCATGGGCGTGTCGAAATGTGTTCAGCACAATGTCTTTGACGTCCTGGTGGCAGCTGCTGGTGACTGGAGGCTAACTGAGCCTTGGTTTCTGATTAAAATTCAGCGTAACAAACTCTGAAGGGCCGGCAGCACACGTGGCTGCTGTTGCTACTCTGTTTCAAAGCACATTTTTTCATTTCGTAAAAAGATATAGGCCTAAACATAACTGTATGACATAACAAATGCATTTATAGACAGCTTTGTGTAGTGTCATATTTGGTAGTTTCCGTTTCATTAGAGATTAGTTTGCTTGTATTTTGTGTGTATTAATACTTTTTGCATGTCATCTTCTTGTTATTTCTTGAAGAAGTGCTGAATGTAGGAGTTTTTTTTTGCCACGCTGAAAGACTTCTGCAAATGAATGTTCAGTTCATTAGCAGCTCTTTTTGTCAGAAGGCTTTCTGTAAATGTTTTGTGTACTGAGTACGCTCCTGGTGTGGGAACATATTGCTGGCTTAGAGAGAGAGTTTGTTGTTCTCTAGAGGGGCATTGTGCTAATGAGTGTGAGGGGAGAATCGGTGTGTGCGGATCCAGTTTGCGTGCTTTTGGGGGATGGGATGGGCTGGGCTGGTTTGGGTGCTGTTTGCTGGTGAGGCAGAGAGCCTGGAAGATGGTGTTTGGGGTGGGGGTTTGGGATGGGGTGTGAGGGGCTGGAGGGTATTTTGGATCAATTCCTCTGCCTGGTTATTGATCTGTGGGGGAGGCATCATGACCTCAGATTTAAATGGATCGGTTCAGATTTCGCCCTTCACAGGTGATTCCTCTTATTCAGATGCCCCCCGCCCCCTCCGCTCACACACACACACACACACACTCTCTCTCTCTCTCACACACACACACACACACACGGTGATGATCTGCTTTCTTCCATCTGAGATGTTTGGCCTCGTGGCTGAAATGTCCCTTTGTGTGGGAGTGAGAGTCTGAGATGAGAACTCTGCAGCCTTGCTCAGCCCCTCCTGATAATCACCGCTAATTGCAGCCGGATAGCAGAAGCAGGCCTGCGATCACATTCACACGGGCGTTAGCGGCAGCTAGCATTCCCTTCCATGTGCCAGAAAGAGCATCGCAATAGCGCAACATAGCACACCCCTGACACACACACCAAGCACAACACACTCACACACACGGCACACACACACACACCACACGGACACACACACACACTCACACCTGACACACACACACACACACACACACACACATACGCGCACACACACACTCACACACACACACGCGCACACACTCACACACTCACACGCGCACACTCATGCACTCACACACTAACACTAACACACACACTCGCGCACATGCACACATATATGTTTTGTGTGTTTCAGAGGTTTGTATGTGTGTGTGCGTGTGGCTGTTCCTTGGGTGTTTGTGAACATAATTTTCACGCACATTTGCCTTATGAGTTTTGGAAGGTCTGTGTTGAAAGAAAGTGAGGTGAATCTTAGACAGGACCGAGTAAATGAAAGCTGAGTTTATCTGCGGAATGTTTCTTAACTTAAAAATTAAAAATAGTAATGTATTTCCAATCCCAAGCTTACAGTATTGTGTTGAACAGACTAAGCCAGTAGGTTAGGTGAGTGGCATGGGTTTTTTGACCCTTCACTGTAGATCTCTGCTGTTTTCCAGATTAGAGATTGAAAGGCCGAGGTAATCATTCACTTTCCTGTTTACCTTCCTCAGCTGGGAGACGGAAAGGAGAGGAGGGAGATGAAGGAGTCGAGTGAGGGAGAAGGAGAGAGTGAGAGGGAGTTATACTGTGCTGGGCTCTTCTGCTATACTGACATTGCCCTCACTGAGAAGGCAGACACACAAATCATTATGCAAATGTTATTCCATTCATTTAGAAATACTTGGAGACACATGCAGGCACACACATTTGTGAAGATTGTGGGTGTAGTCAGTCACAAGGCAAGGCTATTTACAGTTGCTAGTTAAGACACTTATACTTACAATGACTGACAAACAGTCACACACACACTCATAGTCACATAGCGTCTTGCACACACAATTGTGTGCACATAAACACACACACTCATACACACATGGGCTGTTGTTGAATAAGTGCACAGCTGAAGTCTGGATAATAAGAAACACTCACTCTCTCTCTCTCACACACACGCTCACACACACATACACACACAGACACACACACACACACACACACACACACACGCTGCGAGCTGAACACATGCCCCGGCTCTGCCAGTGACATCACCTGCCTTGTGGTCAAAGTGCAGTTCCTCTATCCGGCTGTGCTGAAGCACGCGTAGCGTCGCAGAGTGACGGGGACTGCCGGGTGGTGCACACCGCCACGCTCCGAACCGCGAGAAACAGCCTGAAACACGGGAAGAAGAGAGAGAGAGAGAGAGAGCGCAGTGCTGGGATTATCTGACAGCCGGGGAGGTGTACCCCCCTGACCTGAGGGATTCTTGTGGAGCCTTGTGACGGACAGAAAGCCCCCCACCCTCTCCCTCCCTGTCGCCTTTTTCTTTCTCCCTCTCTTCCTTACCTTCCTTCTCTCTTTCTCTTCTTTGCACCTTCGTCTGCCCTTCACCGCTGCCCCTCTCTCTGTTCCCTGCTCTCTCTGTCTCTGGGCTTTCCCCCCTTGGGGCTCCTGGGGTGGGGGCGAGATGAGCTCGGTGGCTGCCTATAGGCAGTTTCTCCAGGACCTGAGCGATAAGAAAGGTCAGTCATATCCCTTCGCTTTTATTTTGTCTGTGAATCATTACACCCATTGAAGTCAATCGCGTGAATTAGAGAGAACTTTCCTTTCTGTTTCTCTCTCATTCTGTGTCTGTTTAAATTTAATTCTGAGCATCTGTCGTTGAAGGGAGGTCTGGTTGTGCTCTTGGTGCTAGAAGATGCACAGCCCCCATTGGGGAACTCAGAGAGTTTGTAGTTGTCTGGATTTATGTCATAGAAACTGCTACAGTGTGGCATGCTGGTGAATCCCTCCTTAAGGTATATGATTAATTGTGGGCCTGGGCATTGTGTGGCCCGGTCAGAATGAGCATGTGTCCTGGGTGCTGTCATCGCCCCTCAGTCCCCGGTGGCAGGAGGGGGGGCTGGGGAGGAGCGAGGGACAGCTGTGACAGGCCAAGCTCACTGTCAACTGTCTGGGATTTGGAGTTTTCTTCAGAGTTAGCCCCTGTCTGAATGCTGGACCCACCCTTTATGGGTCACCTGTCCCATGCCTCTGAGCATGTGCGTGACAAGACTCTGGACACTAAAAAAACAAAAAAAAAAACCCTGAATGACTGAGCCCTCCAGGAAAAGACCTTGTGCCCTCTGCCTGTCATACTCATAGTTTCATTTACAAGAATGTGTGAGTTTATGAGTGTGTGTGTGTGTATGTGAACATGTTTCAATGAGAGTGAGAGTGCATGTATGTATGTATGTGTGTATGTGTGTGTGTTTTGTGGGGAAGTGGGCCTCTGTCCTGTGGGTGTATGTAAACCACAGTGATGAACGAGCTCCTGTATGTCTGTGACATATGTTGAATGTTGTTGGGCTGTGGCTGTGGTATTTGGCCATGATTTGTTTAAGGGGAGTTGTGTTTCTCTTATCGCGTTTCTCTCTCTCCTGGTGCCCTGCCCTTGCAGTTTTCTTCTCTGTGTGGAAGGGCTGCTGCTCCTGTCTTTGGTCTGCCTTTTTCCTGGCCTGTCCGTGTATGAGTCCTCACTGAGATACTGTAGCTAAAATCACGAGTGTGTCTGTCCGTGTACGAGCGGTACTGTAGCTAAAATCACGAGTGTGTCTGTCTGTGTACAAGCCCTCACTGAGATACTGTAGCTAAAATCGCGAGTGTGTCTGTCTGTGTACAAGCCCTCACTGGGGTACTGTAGCTAAAATCACACGTTTATCTGTCTCCTGTATGGTCCTCTATTGAGATATTGTAGCTGAAATATTTTAAGCAGTTGTTTCTCGTTACGGCTCTCACTGGGTCTGGTAGCTAACTTGCAGTTTTCTGTCTCTGTTGAGTCCTCACTGAGATCTGGTTGCTTAAAATCACGCCGTGTGCCTGTACAAGCCCTCACTGAGGTACTGTAGCTAAAATCACGAGTGTGTCTGTCTGTGTACGAGCCCTCACTGAGGTACTGTAGCTAAAATCACGAGTGTGTCTGTCTGTGTACGAGCCCTCACTGAGGTACTGTAGCTAAAATCACGAGTGTGTCTGTCTGTGTACGAGCCCTCACTGAGGTACTGTAGCTAAAATCCATGTTGTCTGTCCGTGTACGAGCGGTACTGTAGCTAAAATCACGAGTGTGTCTGTCCTTGTACAAGCCCTCACTGAGGTACTGTAGCTAAAATCACACGCATGTCTGTCTCTGTATGAGCCCTCACTGAGGTACTGTAGCTAAAATCACACGCATGTCTGTCTGTGTACGAGCCCTCACTGAGGTACTGTAGCTAAAATCACACGCATGTCTGTCTGTGTACGAGCCCTCACTGAGGTACTGTAGCTAAAATCACACGTTTATCTGTCTCTGTATGAGTCCTCACTGAGGTACTGTAGCTAAAATCACACGCGTGTCTGTCCGTGTACGAGCCCTCACTGAGGTACTGTAGCTAGATTAATGTGCGCAAGGTTATGTGCTGTCAGTATGAAAAGAGTCAACTCAAGTGTAAACTCATCTTTTCTTCTTTCTCTTCTAGATCAGTTTTTCATTGTATGTTAACAGAAAAAGGTGTACAGACATTATCTGAAAGTTGTAATTCAATCCTGGGTCATGGGACAGACGTTTAGACTGCACAGGAATGGGGGGGGGTTCCTGTCTGTTCCACATCTGAACAAAACACAGCCGTCTTTGTCTGGGACCTGCTGGGTTTACCTTAGATCTGACTAAGAATTTCACACAAAGTTCAAAAGTTTCTTTAGTGTTGACTGTCCAGCGGTCTCATAAAGCCCCTAATATGGCATGGTATTTGTCCTGGAATCAGATATTTATGTCTGCACTGCAGGGACACAGTTGACTTTGATAAATTCATGCTTTCGTATACAAGTGTGTGTGTGTGTGTGCGTGTGTGTGTGTGTGCGCGAGTGTGATCTCTCTCCAGTGCGTTTGTGAGTGTGTTACCTCTCTCTCGCACTGGTACATTAATCCACACTAACCCAGATTAGCTCCAATCCCCCTCCGCACTCAGACACAGACTCTGTTACATAATGCGCTTACTAGCCCACATGCTTACACATAAAGACGCATGTATGCATGCACACACACACACACACATACACACACACACACGCACGCACACAAATGTGCACATACATGCACACACACTCACACACGCACACTCACTTATCACCACATAGTGACACCCCATATGTACACACACACACTCGGCACACGCAGGCACCCTACAAATGGCACACACACACACAAACACTTGTCTTGAGCACCATTCTCATCCTTGATTCCCTATCCAACCCTCATCAAGCACTCAATGAATGCTAACAAGGAAAATTGATCTTTCTCTAATTAACCAGAAGTCGTCAGAGCTTGGGTAATGCCGTCCGAAATTCCCCGCACAATGAATTCCTTCCCATTCTAAGGAAAGCAGATCAGGACGTTCTCCCCGCCCCCAGCTTCACTCTGAAGGCGTGGCCTGCAGTCGCCATGGTGAATCCCACCTGAAGCCTCGCTGACAGCCCGGCCTTTGGCTTCCGCAGACGCTGCTGCCTCATTTCAGTCTTTATGGCCACGCTCACATTTGCACATGTGCTAGTGAAACGCAAGAATGAGTCAGTCATTTCCTCGGGGGGTTTTTCCACGGTGACTGTGAGGCTCTCTTTGCGCTATCTCCCTGAAGCTATCAGTATGGTAGCGGCAGGATGCAGCGTACCGCCAGAGCTCATCACAGTATCGCCCTCAAACCAACCGGTCCGTTAAGGAGGGGCTTCAAATCGCATTCAGGTCATATCCTGTATTCACCCTGACAAATAGGGGCGAGGTTTCATGAGCTTGGTCAATAAGAGCATCGTACCGCGGTACGTTACGTCAGAAGACCCAGGTTTTAGGTTCTGCTGGTTGAGTGTGAGTGAGCGTGTGATTGTGAACGCACCAGAGGAGAATTCTCCAGGTGCATCACCCTGCCAACGCATACGAAGGAATCATCTGCAGCGATCACCCTCCCTACAAACAGACTGACCAGCCAATCAGTGACAGTACATCTAGCGCAAGTCAACCCAGTGCTGACCCACTAAACATCAAGCAGCGACCAGCCGTGCCAATGGCTGAATCTGACTGGAGCAGCTTTTTAAAATACGCCACTAACTAGGCCTGCGCCTGCAAGGCTGAGTCCTCTGGGCAGACTGGGGTTTCTTCAGTGCTCGCTGTAGACGGCCTCGCTTGCCTCGTCTGACAAATGTTTCCGCCAGTTGTAATAATTTAGAAACTAGTCACTGTTTTCACCAATGTTCTCACCAACATTCTACTCATGTGTTTTAAACTGACTAACAGTCGGTTTGTCTGGGAAATCCCTTTTTTGTTAGTTATTTATTTTGAAATGAATAGCCTAAATAATGATAGCGTGCCGCTGGCCCAGTGGAGCTCTTGGTTGTTATTGGTCAAGGGCTTGGGGGGGGGGGGGGGGGGGGTGGGGGTCAGGGAGAAATGCTTTGTGCAGCGGCTGACTGATGTGAGGAAATTGCCACTGATTTAGATCAAACACCATCCCTTATCTCTCAGTACACAACCATGTGAAAACACACAGCCTGGCGATTTAGGAGCAGGAGAAAATGGAAGTGCAGGGCCCTCCCATGGCCCAGGCAGGGAGGGGTTTAACAACGAAGTGACACTGAACAGCATGGTGAAATTTGGAGTTTTCCATTCAACTGGATGAAATTGAGTGAAGGGGGAGTAGGTGATGGAAGGGGAGTGCGTAGACCAGTAAGCTTAGGTCAGTAGCCCAGGTGTATGTGTGTGTGTGTGTTTGTTTGTGTGTGTCAGGTGTACCTTCCTGTGCCTTTATGAAACTGAAATGCTTGTTGCCATGGCTTTGAGGTGTTTGATGTGGAACGGGCTTGGAGGCCCAGAATGCACGGAATGGAAAAAGTGAATTGGTATCTCGGTTAAAATGGAGGTGTCTTCACGGCTAATGCTAATTCAGCCCAAGCAAGGGGAAGTTTGCAGACCAGCTTCACCTCGCACACAGTCCAGAGGTCAGAGGTCAGAGGTTTTGTGGTTTTGTGAATGAATGGGGTCATGGTACCTTCATGGTAAAAATGGCAACCTGGCTCAACTGCTTTAATTTGTACTCTAGAACTTGTATAACTTGTAGTAAATATTAAGAATTTATTTCATGTGAACACATACTCAATTTAACATAAGAATGTGTAATATAAAATAATGATGTAATGAAAGTGTTGTGTGATTTTGGGGCAGTTAGGGTGCTGTGTATTTACCCTGTTGCGGGGGGCAGAGCTGCAGACGGGAGACCCTGAGCAGGGTTAGGGTTAGGGTTAGGTTAGGTTAGGGTGCTGTGTATTTACCCTGTTGCGAGGGCAGAGCTGCAGACGGAGACCCTGGCAGGGTTAGGGTTAGGGTTAGGGTTAGGGTGCTGTGTATTTACCCTGTTGCCGGGGGCAGAGCTGCAGACGGGAGACCCTGAGCAGGGTTAGGGTTAGGGTTAGGGTGCGGGTGCTGTGTGTTTACCCTGTTGCCGGGGGCAGGGCTGCAGACGGGAGACCCTGAGCAGGGTTAGGGTTAGGGTTAGGGTGCTGTGTATTTACCCTGTTGCCGGGGGCAGGGCTGCAGACGGGAGACCCTGAGCAGGGTTAGGGTTAGGGTTAGGGTGCTGTGTGTTTACCCTGCTGCCGGGGGCAGAGCTGCAGACGGGAGACCCTGAGCAGGGTTAGGGTTAGGGTTAGGGTTAGGGTGCTGTGTATTTACCCTGTTGCCGGGGGCAGAGCTGCAGACGGGAGACCCTGAGCAGGGTTAGGGTTAGGGTTAGGGTTAGGGTGCTGTGTATTTACCCTGTTGCCGGGGGCAGAGCTGCAGACGGGAGACCCTGAGCAGGGTTAGGGTTAGGGTTAGGGTTAGGGTGCTGTGTATTTACCCTGTTGCCGGGGGCAGAGCTGCAGACGGGAGACCCTGAGCAGGGTTAGGGTTAGGGTTAGGGTGCTGTGTATTTACCCTGTTGCCGGGGGCAGAGCTGCAGACGGGAGACCCTGAGCAGGGTTAGGGTTAGGGTTAGGGTGCTGTGTATTACCCTGTTGCCGGGGCAGAGCTGCAGACGGGAGACCCTGAGCAGGGTTAGGGTTAGGGTTAGGGTGCTGTGTGTTTACCCTGTTGCCGGGGGCAGAGCTGCAGACGGGAGACCCTGAGTAGGGTTAGGGTTAGGGTTAGGGTTAGGGTTAGGGTTAGGGTGCTGTGTATTTACCCTGTTGCCGGGGGCAGGGCTGCAGACGGGAGACCCTGAGCAGGGTTAGGGTTAGGGTTAGGGTTAGGGTGCTGTGTATTTACCCTGTTGCCGGGGGCAGGGCTGCAGACGGGAGACCCTGAGCAGGGTTAGGCGCCAGACGGCTGGCCCCCGGGAGATAAGCGCTCATCGCTGGGTATCTCTCGCATGCCAGCAGGGCGTGGTCTCAAATTATGAAACGAAACAACAACACTGGCGTGGAAATGGAATGCCCACCCCCCCTTTCCCCCCTCCCTCCCTCTATCAGCGAGCTGCATCGCCCCCTGTTGGCCTCTGCCGGAACAGCAGCAGCGTTCTGTCCGAGGTTTGAAGTTTTAGGGGGAGGGGAAGACTCTGAACTCCTACGCAGCGGGGCGTCCCCGGGGCTGCGGGCGAGCGACAGGGAGGGGGAGAGAGGGAGCGCGTGTCATTTCCTCCCCCCTGCGTGTCGCTGAGCGCGGCCTGGGTAGCGCCTCAGTGATGGCGGGGAGAGGGAGCGCGTGTCATTTCCTCCCCGCTGCGTGTCGCTGAGCGCGGCCTGGGTAGCGCCTCAGTAATGGCGGGGAGAGGGAGAGCTGTGCAATTATGCCGCGCAGCCGAGGGGCCCATTGTCTGTGTGACAGCGCAGAGCGCGGGCGAGCCAGGCTGTGGGTGAGCAGAGAGAGGGAGGGAGAGGGGAGGGAGGGAGGTGAGGAAGAGAGAGGGGGAGGTGGGGAGAAAAGCAGAGAGGGACAGAGGGAGAGAAGAACGCTCGCCTGGCTTTCCTCCCGCGTGATTTTCTGGCCGTCGTCCGACTTATCTCTCGCTCTTCATCCAGTTCCTCAGGAGTAACTCAAAGAGCCACTGGTTGAAAACAGTGCTTGCTTTCACATTTCTTCCAGTCTTTCCCTCGTTGCTCCATCTCCCCCACTCTTTCTCTCTGTCTCTCACGCTCTCTCTCTTTCCCACTCTCAGTAATTCACTCTTTCTCCATCTCTCTCAGTCTGCCTCCCTTGCCCACACAGGACAGCTTTGTTTCCGCAGACAGGAAACAGGAACCTCTCCTCTGCCCCCGCCAGCCTGGGCCAGCAGGTACACTGGAACAGTGGTGCGCTGTTACTGCAGTGTGTGACTGAGCGGGAGGGAAGTGGCTGTTTCTGTGGTACAGGTCACCCTGCAGCAGGGCAGTCACCTTCTTCTCTCAGGCTGCCACAGCCGGCTGGCTGGCACAGTCACGGTCTGCGGCTCGACCTGTTTTCTGCAGTCCAGCCGCGGTCGCACTGCCTGTTTATCCGTGCGCTTTGTTATGGATTTCCGAGGGCTGCAGTATTTCCCTTGCGGTGCGACAGGAAGTGCACCTCCTCAGCTTCCTGTTTGCTTCCTGCCCACTCGTACTGCAAGAAAGGCCTGAAATAGCTGGGTTTGTCACAGACCTCTCGTTTCCTGTCAAGGGCAGCTCCAGGAAAGGCGTGGGGGGACCGAACCTGTTTCCACAAAGAGAGACTTTGACTTTGAGGGTCCAGAGAGCTGGTATGCTGATGGACAGGAGGGAGCAGGATTACTGAGATCTGATTTTCTGCCGGTAATGGCCGGAGTCGAACGGAGGAAGTTTCTTTGAGGGCTGTGTGTGTGTGTGGCCGTGCGTGAGAGAGAGCTGCAGGGTCGCGGGAATGACGGGGTGAGAGGTGGCCCCACTTTCTCTTGACCTCCCTGTTGCCCCCTCTCCCCCTTTCTCCCTCCCTCCCTCTTTCTCCACTTTAATTTCTTCCATTTCATAAGCACTGGCTGATGTTGCCCATGGCGTCTCTGACATATGGAGGGGTTGTGAACAACATGTAGCGTACCTGGTGCGCAGCTGAAGCCTGGTAGCTGTAGCTGCCCTCGTGTCTCCTCCGGTTAGCTTCCTCCGCTGTGGCGGGTCACTTCAAACGGGCTGCTTCCGCGGAGGCCGGATCTGCTCGTTAAAAGGGGATTATCTTCTTAAGGAACCGGGCCCCGGACCTGGAGCCGGGGGCTCTCATTAACCCTACCATTGATCATTGCCGTGGTGACGTATTTGATCTTTGGGGTGGGGGGGCTGGGGTAGTGGCCGAAAACCCCACCCTGTTCATCCCAACTCCCCTGACTGAATACAGCAATGTGGCTTTACGCATGTTCATACTGTAGTGAAGACACACAATCATTCTTAACATGTGACCA